>NC_045967.1:13381919-13392746 GCF_010909765.2 Amblyraja radiata | reverse complement strand
TCTCGCCCCTGTCAGTGTTGACTTGGTGGGCGAAAGAGCCTGTTCCTTGTTGCAGCTCTATGACTCTTAAGGTTTGCTTGTTGTCAGTGAAGTTCAGAAGAACAAGAGGCAACGTCATTGAGACATAGAAGAACGAGGGTTTGACATGGTCGATGACAAAGGGTCATTTTCTCTGGATGGATTTTTTTTAGAACTGGTGGGATTTCGTCTCCAGGAAAGTGGATGTCCATTCAGGACTGTGAGGATTCTTTACTGGGGGAGAGGGCTGTCAAACTTAGGAATTCACCCAAAGATTGCAGATGCTTGGACACTGGATGGATTGGCGGAGGTTGGGATTGGTGGGGAAGTTGCATTGAGGCAGAGACGAGGGATCGCTGGCTGGCGTGGACTCGGTTGGCCAAAGGGCCTGTTTCCACACTGTATCTCTAAACTAAAGCTCCACTAAACAGAGGATCTTTGATTGGAGTAGTAGGCCGGAAGGAGCACGCGATCTCCACCCCCACTTTCTGCATCTGTTTTGAAACTAGGATGACATAAACCGTTGAAAGAGGAACGTTAATTCTGTCTGTCTTTCCACCAATGCTGCCTGACCCGCTGAGTGTTTCCATAATTTTCTGATTCTCATTTTGGATGTCCAGATTTTTCTCTTTCCAATTGCAGCACAGTGGTGCAGCTGGTAGAACCGCTTCTTCTCAATGCCGAGGTTCAATCCTGACTTTGGGTGTTGCCTGTGTGTGGAGTTTGTACATTGTCCCTGTGCCGCTTGGGTTTCCTCCCACATCTTAATGTTTGTAGGTTCATTGGCTTCTGTAAGTTGCCCCTCGTGTGGGGAGTGAATGAGAAAGTTGGATAACATAGAACTAGTGTGAATGGGTGATCAATGGTCGATGTGGGCTGAAGGGCCTGTTTCCACGCTGTTTCTCCAAAGTGAAAACACAATAACTTTCATGATTAAATTGCGGCCCGTCAGCTTTTATACTTCGATGCCTTTCACAGGTTCTGAAGTACTTTTCATCCAACAAAACTTGGCATTGTTGTTGTGTTTTGTATTGTTAGAAACACGGCATCCATTTCCAACGCACCTTTGGTCCCATGAACAATGTCATAATGATTAGTTCTGTTTCAGTAATGTTGGAAGGGATATATGGGTCATGGAGACATATATGAAGGCAGTAAAGCCATGGAACATTCGTGAGTAATACAGAGCATTCTTTAGCATTATTAATCAGAATGATCAGCTGATTATAAATGAGAATGGTAAAACTATTCAGTAACCACACCTTTACTGTACCGTAGGTTAATGGGTCATGGAGACAAACTTTAAAAAAAAAACCCATTGCTGTTAGTTAAAAGCTTCACTGCAGTTAACAAAAGCAGGCCGAACTTTACACAAGTTTAGTTTAGAAATACAAAATGGAAACCAGGCCCGGAACAAAGTGTTGGAATAACTCAACAGGTTAGGCAGCCTCTGGAGAACATGGTTGGGTGATGTTTCTGGTCAAGACCCTTCCTCAAACTGGAAACAACAGGCCCTTGAGTCCACGCCGACCATCGATCTCCCGTTCACACTAGTTCTATGTAGAAAAGCCAATTAACCTGCACGTCCTTGGGATGTAGGAGGAAACTGGAGCACCCAGAGGATACCCACCTTTTCATGTGGAGATGGTGCAACTCCACACACAGACAGCACCCGAGGTCAGGAGCAAACTGGTCTCTGGTGCTCTGAGGCAGCAGCTCTACCAGCTGTGCCACTGTGCTGTACTGCCGTAAATGGATCGAGAACAATAGATTGAGTGATTGCCAAATCAACAAGGCAAAGGAGGTTCTTTTCAAATGTAGATGGTTACACTGAGGAAACTAGTTGTATTTATATTCATACTGCTTTTTTATTGCAATGGTACATTGTAGTTACATTTGTTTTTTCATTCCCTCTCCTTATTCAATGATACAGTTGGATTTGGAACATTGCAGTGGGTGTGCTCTGTGCTCTAGTTCAGAATCTATATGATTCACAGTGCCCTCCATAATGTTTGGGACAAAGACCCATAATTTTTACAAGTTTCAGACTTTGTTCTGACAAAGTAATATCGTGTCGCATTTATTTACTCCGCAATTTGAGATTTGAAATAGGAAAAAAAATCACATGTGGTTAAAGTGCACATTGTCAGATTTTATTAAAGGCCATTTTTATACATTTTGGTTTCACCACGTATAAATTACAGCTGTGTTTATACACAGTCCCCCCATTTCAAGGTACCATAATGTTTGGGACACATGGCTTCACATGTGTTTGTAATTGCTCAGGTGTGTTTAATTGCCTCCTTAATGCAGGTATAAGAGAGCTCTCAGCACCTAGTCTTTCCTCCAGTCTTTCCATCATCTTTGGAAACTTTTATTGCTGTTTATCAACATGAGGACCAAAGTTGTGCCAATGTAAGTCAAATAAGCCATTATGAGACTGAGAAACAAGAATAAAACTGTTAGAGACATCAGCCAAACCTTAGACTTACCATAAGCAACTGTTTGGAACATCATTAAGAAGAAAGAGAGCACTGGTGAACTTACTAATCGCAATGGGACTGGCAGAGGAAGACCTCCACAGCTGATGACAGAAGAATTCTCTCTGTAATAAAGAAAAATCCCCAAACACTTCTCCGACAGATCAGAAACACTCTTCAGGAGTCAGATGTGGATTTGTCAATGACCACTGTCCGCAGAAGACTTCATAAATAGAAATACAGAGGCTGTACTGCAAGATGGAAACCACTGGTTAGCCGCAAAAAATAGGATGTTCGGGTTACAGTTTGCCAAGAAGTACTTAAAAGAGCAACCACAGTTCTGGAATAAGGTCTTGTGGACAGATGAGACAAAGATTAACATATCAGAGTGATGGCAAGAGCAAAGTATGGAGGAGAAAAGGAACTGCCCAAGATCCAAGGCATACCACCTCACCTGTGAAACACAGTGGTGGGGGTGTTATGGCCTGGGCATGTATGGCTGCTGAAGGTACTGGCTCACTTATCTTCATTGATGATACAACTGCTGATGGTAGTAGCATAATGAATTTTGAAGTGTATAGACACATCCTATCTGCTCAAGTTCAAACAAATGGCTCAAAATTTCATTGGCCGGCGGTTCATTCTACAGCAAGACAATGACCCCAAACATGCTGTTAAAGCAACAAAGCTAAAAAATTGTCAATTTTCAAAGCTAGAAAATGGTCAATTCTTGAGTGGCCAAGCTAATCACCCAATCTGAACCCAATTGAGCATGCCTTTTACATGCTGAAGAAAAAACTAAAGGGTACTATCTACCAAAACAACCATAAGCTAAAGATGGTTGCAATACAGGCCTGGCAAAGCATCACCAGAGTAGACACCCAGCAGATGGTGATGTACATGAATCGCAGACTTCATTGCATGCAAAGGATATGCAACAAAATACTAAATATGACTACAGGTGCACAACCTTTTATCCGAAAGCCTTGGGACCAGACACGTCTCGGATTTCGGAATGGAAGATTTTTAGCGTAGATTAGGTAGGTAGCGCGGGCGGCTTGAAAAGTCTGGAGCGGCTGCCTCCTCCCCGGAGACCGGTGAATCATTGTAAATCATTGCTTAAATGTTAGTCAGTTAGTTTGGAGGGATTTTATGTGGTGGGGGGGGGGGGTGAAAGGGGAAACTTTAATTCTTAGTCCCCTACCTGGTCGGAGAGGCGGGGAGCGGGCAATGCCTTACCGGGTCGCCGTGCAGTAAGCTCCGGAGCGCTGTGGCCGCCGACTCCCAACATCGCAGAGCTGGGGCTGCGGGCGTCCGGCCGCGGGCGGCGCCGGTTGGAGCTCCGACCCCGGCAACTCTACCCCTGGCTGCGCGGCGCTCCAAATCCGCAGCCCCAGCTCCGCGATGTTGGGAGTCGGCGGCCACAGCGCTGGGATACCAGCGGGGAGCGGCAATGCCTTACCGGGTCGCCGTGCGGTAAGCTCCGGAACGCTGTGGCCGCCGACTCCCAACATCGCGGAGCTGGGGCTGCGGGCGTCCGGCCGCGGGCCGAGCTGGATTTGGAGTGCCGCGCAGCCAGGGGTAGAGTTGCCGGGGTCGGAGCTACAACCGGCGCCGCCCGCGGCCGGACGCCCGCAGCCCCAGTTCCGCGATGTTGGGAGTCGGCAGCCACAGTGCTCCAGAGCTTACTGCACAGCGACCTGGTAAGGCATTGCCCGCTCCCCGCCTCTCCGATCAGGTAGGGGACTAAGAATTAAAGTTTCCCCCTTCACCCCCCCCCCCCCCCCCCCCTTCACATAAAAGCCCTCCAAACTAACTGACTAACATTTAAGCAATGATTTACAGATGTTTAAGTGTCTCCCCGGTCTCCGGGGAGGAGGCAGCCGCTACAGTAGTACAGACCTGGGTTGACCGTGGGTCGTTTCGGGTCAAGTTTGGCGCCAAACGATGAGCTTTGGTGTGCAGACGACATCCTGCGAAAAAATGTCCGCCCGTTTTCGGAGCTTTCGAGTTTTTCCGGAACTCCGGATAAAAGGTTGTGCACCTGTACTTTCATTTACATGACATTTGCTGTGCCCAAACATTATGGTGCCCTGAAATGGGGGGACTTTATACAGTGTCTAAACACTGCTGTACTTTCTACATGGTGAACCCAAATGTATTAAAAATGCCCTTTATTAAATCTTACATGCTGCCACTTTAAACTCAGCAGTGTTTATAAAATAGATATAGTATATAGGGAACACAGCACAGCAAGTCAGTAAATGAAGTACAGTGACAAATTAGGTAAGATCAAGATATATTTTATATTATATACAATTTATGTACTTATAGTTATTGATGTTGTTGATCATGGATGTATATATGTATTAGTGTATGTCATGTATCTATGTTATATATGTAGTAATATGTTATATATAGTTATATATATATATATATATATATATTTATATTTATATATATATATATATTTATATATATATTTTTATATATAATTAAGTAATTATATATGTATATATTTATGTATTTATATATATATATATATATATATATATATATATATATATATATTTTTTTTATATTACAAATCTCAAATTGTGGAGTACAGAGGCAGATAAATAAATAATGAGGCTTTGTCCCAAACATTATGGAGGGCACGGTGTTCAAATAATCTTTTAGTTTTTTTTTACCCCCAAGCCATTTCCATTAATGTTAATTGGCTCCTCATGGCCATGACTACTTTGATTGGGAAGCTCATTGTTTCCTACTGGGAAAGTGATTCATTCTCCTGAATTGTGCATCATTATTCTGCAGCTCAGCTGATGGTTACTTGGGACTTAATCTGCCTGTAATATTTTAATCACTTCACCCATTTTTATTCCCTTTGCACCATACCTCTCAATCTGGTGAGGTTACAGAAACGTGCGGTCTATTGAGTGAATTATGTATTCTACTTTTCTATCCATATGTTCTACCTGTCATAGAGCCGTTTGGAAGGAAACAGTTTCTCTGGCCCAACTTGCTCATGCTGACCAAGTTGTGACATTAGTCCCACCTGCCAGCATTTGGCCCATATCCCTCTAAACCTTTCCTACTCGAGTACCTGTCCCAATATCTTTTAAATATTGTTATAGTACCTGCTTCAACCACTTCCTCTGGCAGCTCATTCCATACACACTCCGCCCCCTGTGTGGAAAAAGTTGCCCCTCGGTGTCCTATTAAATGTTTACCCTCATGAAAAAAATTGATTCTTGATTTTCAAGTGTCTTAAGAAAGATGTTTGGGCAGATACTACTTTCAGTGTGTTAAGAAAGATAGTTGAGCAGACACCTCATTCAGTGAGTTCACCAGTACAGTTTGAACCTAGTTTTAAAAAGTTCAAGAAAGGAATTTGGTCTCAATGTCTCGATGAGTTATCATGAAGTTGCATCTATTCTGTCTGAAGAAGGGACTCGACCTGAAACGTCACCCATTCCTCTCTCCAGAGATGCTGTCTGTCCTGCTGAGTTACTCTAGCTTTTGTGTCTATTGTCGATTTAAACCAGCAACTGCAGTTCTTTCCTACACACTCTATTCTGGTGCTATGACCCTCCATATCTCTTGGGATGAGTATTTAGTTTTTCTTTTGTCTTTTCTGTGTTGTGTTGGTGTAACTAATTGATTCCTATCCCCAATCAATTGGCAAAATAACCCAAATTCTGCCATCCAATTTTGAGAGATGGTTCTCAGAATTCAGAGCTTATAAAATGCTGGGAAATTCTGAAATGGTGGAGGTTAGGGCGGCACAGTGGCGCAGCCGTAGAGTTGTTACCTTGCAGTGTTGGAGACCCGGGTTCGATCCTGACTATGGTTGCTGTTTGTTCAGCATTTGTACGTTGTACGGCATTGGGTTTCTCCGAATGCTCTGGTTTCCACCCACACTCCAAAGACGTGCCGGTTTGTAGATTAATTGACTTCTGTAAATTGTAAATTGTCATTTGTGTGTAGGATAGTGCTAGTGTATGATGTGATCGCTGGTCAATGTGGATTCGGTGGGCCATGCTGTATCTCTAAAGTAACGTCTAAGTTAGGTTGCAGAATTACATGAAAGATTCCAGTTGGTGGTTGAGAGGAGTATCTGTGATAAACATCTGAAGAAGTTTCCCAACCTGATACGTCACCAATCCGTGTTCTCAAAAGATGCTGACTCACTCCAGCACTTTCTTTTTGTGCAAGCCAACATCTGCAGTTCCTTGTTTCTCCATTATGTGTGATGAAATAGTGGTCATTCTCTGACGAGGATGTTATTATCTTGTGCTTCAGGATGAGATCAGATATTTAATGACAGTTTCAGGGAGTGGGCTAATCGGATTATGTTTCATCCATGACTAAAATGTCAGTTTATCAAGACTCATGATTGTTAGCAAAGTTTGTCAAAGTTATTGGTATCTCTTCAACGTTAATGAGCCTTGCTAAATGTGAAGGAACTTCATTTGTAAATTTACAAATGTAATCTTAAAACATTCAGAAGCATTATGTATTTGTGTAGGAGAATTTCTTTCAGAGTGTGCTTTGTAACCGAAAAGAAATTCCAATTTGAAGTTCCAATTTGAAAAATTATATTGTCACGTGTACATAGATACAGTGAAAAGCTTTGTTTTTGTGCTATCCAGACAAACCATACAAAATGAGTACATTCAAGCCATACATGTGTACAACTTGCAATGCAGAGAGGAAAAACAGAATATAGTGCAGAAATATGGTGTTACGGCAATGTAGTATTTTAGATACAGAGAAAAAGTCCAATGTCCGCAATGTCGTAGGTTGGAAGATTGGGACTACACCCTAGTCTATGGGAGGACCATTCAATAGTCTGATAACAGCGGGGATAAAGCTGTTTGTGTAGAAAGAAACTACAGATGCTGGTTTATACCACAGATAGACACAAAGCAACTCAGCAGGTCAGGTAGCATCTCTGGAGAAAAAGGATGAGTGACATTTTGAGTCTGAAGAAGGGTCTTGACCTTGAAATGCTACCCAATCTTTTTCTCCAGAGCTGCTGCCTGACCCACTGAGTTACTCCAGCACTTTGTGTCTACCTTCGGGATGAAGCTGTCTCTGAATCTGACGTTGTGCTTCCAAGCATTTTGGACCTTCTGCCTGAGGGGTGAGAAAGGTCCGTGATTATGTTGGGTGCTTTCCCAAGACACTGTGCAGTGTATTGGAGTCAATGGCGGTGAATGGGGACGCTGGTTTGTGTGATGGACTGGGCTGGTGACACAACACGCAAACAATGTCCCTGGCAGTACATATACCAGGAAGATAAATGACCAAAAAGCAGGAAGTGACAGCAGGGTATTTGTATACTGTTGTATCTGCCAGGTTTATTCATGGAAACAAGAAGTTGCCTTCATTCTCAATCAATTCAACCAGTCTATATGCCAATGTTTGGACACCAATCAGCCAACAGACAGTTTATCCATCTGTTCATGAAGGTCCGTGTCCAAAATGTCATTTTAGATTTTATTGGAGAATTTTTGAGAGTTTTATTAAGAATCTTGAACCTGGGGGAATGGTTCAATTGAAATAATATTGTTGTGCGTCGGTTATAAATTATACAAATCAATTAAATTTGAATTTATTTTTTTTTAAAAACCCCACACACACTGAGTTTTCTCTGTACCTCAGTAATAACAAGTCTATACCAATACCAGATTCTACACTCATCCTTCACACTGAGTATAAGGCGGGCGCACTGGTAGAGTTGCGGCCTTACTGCGCCAGAGATTCGTGTTTGATCTTGACTACGGGTGCTGAGTATATGGAGTTTGTACATTCTCCTTGTGACCGCCTAGGTTTTCTCCAGGTGCTCCGGTTTCCTCCCACATTTCAAAGACATACAGGCTTGTAGGTTAAATGGTTTTGATAAAATTGTCCATAATGTGTAGGATAGTATTGGTGGGCCGAAGGGACTGTTTCAGCACTGTATCTATAACGTCTAAAATTGAATAATTGATTTGATCTTTCCATACGGTTGCATGATCTGGGAGCTGGCTCTGTAAGAGGCTGGGCCCCATACAGGTATTCAAACTGGCAGACCCTTCAGCCTGCTCTGCCATGTAATAAGATGGTTGTATTCTCAACACAGTCCTGTCTACCTGTCGTCTTCTTATCAAGAGTTGATCTACCCTCGCCTTCAAAAGTATTCAGAGACTCCCATCTCTATTGTCTTTTAAGGATGAGATTTCCAATGACTCGTAGTCATCTAAAACAAAGGAATTCCAGCCAGTCTGTCTTAATTGCACAAATAGAACTTGGTTCCTTTAATAAATCTGAGCTCCATGCGTTGGATTCAACAGTTTGGCTTGTGGTGTCCAAAATTAGCTCGGCTTTTTCCCAAGTGTCTGTTTGTCATTCATTTTCCTTTCTTCCTTCCTTGCCTCCTTTTTATACGGTCGTTCACTGTGTCTTTTTATCCTCTTGCCAAACTTAAATCGGCTCTTGGCTTTGTGTCAGAAGACTGTGGTTTCAAATCGAACTGCACGCACAGGAGCGTCGGCAACAGACCAGAGGGAGTTTAAAAAAAGGAACAAATTCTCGGAGGAACTTGGCGGGCCAGGCAGCATCCGTGGAAGGAAATGGAGAGGTGACAAGAAGGGACTCTCCTTCATACTGATGAATACTTGAGGCAATGCTGCCATATTAGAAATGCTTCCCCTAGAACAGTACAGGACAGGAACAGGCCCTTCGTCCCAGTGTCTGTGCCGACAAGATGCCAAGACCAACCTATCTGTCTGCATATAATCCATATCCCTCTATTCCTTGAATATCCACGAGTCTATCTAAAAGTCTCTTAAAGGTACACAAAAATGCTGGAGAAACTCAGCGGGTGCAGCAGCATCTATGGAGCGAAGGAAATAGGCAACGTTTCGGCCTGAAACGTTGCCTATTTCCTTCGCTCCATAGCTGCTGCTGCACCCGCTGAGTTTCTCCAGCATTTTTGTGTACCTTCGATTTTCCAGCATCTGCAGTTCCTTCTTAAACTAAAAGTATCTTAAATACCGCTATCATATAAGGCTCTGTTTTTTTCACTCTGGGTGTAGTGGTCTCCTGGTGATGAATCTGTGGAATTCATGGCCTCCTCTGAGGCAAAGTCTTTGGATATTTTTAAAGCAGAGATTGATGAGATATTGATTAGTGTGGGTGTCGGAGGTTATGGGATGGTTGGAAGGGAAATATAGATCAGCCATGATTGAGTGATGGAGTAGACTAAATGGCCTAATTCTGCTCCTATGATGTCTGAACTGATGGTAATCTATTGGAAAATAATTTTTTTTGCCCACTATTTATCTCCCAATCATAATTCCAGCAAATAAAATGGTAAAAAGGAGCAAGTCAGAAGGAGAGGGCAAGTTGATGCAAATGTTAGCTGTCTCTCCTCTTGGCGTGCTGCTTGACCTGGAATTTCTACCATTGTATGTTTTTAATGTTTTCCAACATCTGCAGATTTTTTTTGCTTTTGGATTACTATTTAAGAGAAGTTGTGGTGAACCATGTATCACGTGATGCTAAATTACTGGTCTTGACTTTTGGTTTGAATTGTGAAAGGGATAAAATATACATGCCTTCTATTACTGCATAGAACTTAGAAAAGTACCACACAGGAACAGGCCCGTTGCCCCTCAATATCTGTGCCAGACATAATGCTACAGTAAACTAACCTCATCTGCCTGCACGTGATCCAATTCCCTCCATTTCCTGCTTATCTATGTGTATATTTAAAAGTCTCTCAAATGCCACTATGGTACCTGCTCCCACTGCCATCTCTGACATTGTAATTGTTTAAGCTAGTTGTGTTGTTTCATCTCTTGTTCTTTTGAAGTTCTTTAGGTTTGGGTTTGTCATTGTCCTGTGTACAGCAGTATAGTGAAAAGCTTGGTCTTGCATGCTATCCAATCATTCAGGTATTATCATTCAGATAGTACTATACATAAATACAATTGCATCAAACTCAAGAACAATAGGTGAAGTGAAGGGGAAGATGCAGAGTGCAGAATATAGCTCTCAACATTGTATTGTGGGGCAAAGGTCCTGTTCCTGTGCGGTACTTTTCTAAGTTCTATGCAGTAATAGAAGGCATGTATATTTTATCCCTTTCACAATTCAAACCAAAAGTCAAGACCAGTAATTTAGCATCACGTGATACATGGCTCACCACAACTTCTCTTAAATAGTAATCCAAAAGCAAAAAAAATCTGCAGATGTTGGAAAACATTAAAAACATACAAAGGTAGAAATTCCAGGTCAAGCAGCATGCCAAGAGGAGAGACAGCTAATCTGTGGCCCATGG